>NC_063207.1:27023383-27035883 GCF_017589495.1 Alosa alosa
AAGTACTGGAAAAGCCCTTTGGGAAATATATATAGCCCAACCAGATGTCTTTTTTAAACACTACTGGGAACGCTAAACTTTACATCTAAAATATCATTAACATAGAAGACTTAAAATAATTATCCGGAGTAAAATGCACTTTAGATCAATTTATGGATGATTGGGAGTACATACGTTGAGTTGACATCAAAATCATGTCATTAGGATGTGTTTTTGAGAAAGTTCAATTTTACCGTTTTTAGTCAAAACTTCGTTAGCCTGGAAGTGACCAGGGCATGTCATTTTCACGCTACAAAGCGCTTTTTTATACCTCTTCTACAGTTCAAACAACATTACACTTACGTGGTAGTGAGTAGAGGGTCCCTAAAGCCAGACCAAAGTATCCGAGGTCTTTATGTGGTGGGATAGAGAGTCAGAATGAATTTCATCAAGCCAGTACCTTTCGAAATGTTGCTGCTGCAGCTGGCATCTTTAGGGGAAAGTCCGTAGGAGTCGATTGCTGACTGTGGAGTAACATGCTCTGGAAATTCACAATTTAAATTCGCCCGTTTAAAAAAAAAAAAAAAAAACATAGTCCATAGTTTTTCGAAATTGAAATGAAGTTGTATGCAACAGCAAACTGGACTTATAGGTTGGAATTTTTGAAATGTCGCGTGGCGTGATGAAATTGCAACGGCGTGATGCAATCGACTCCTACTGACTTTCCCAAAGATGCCAGCTGCAGCAGCAACATTTCGGAAGGTACTTTTGATTAAATTCATTCTGGACTCTCTATCCGACCACATAAAGACCTCGGGGATACTTCGGTTTGGCTTTAGGGACCCTCTACTCATTATGCGTAAGTGTAATGTTGTTTGGAATTGTAGAAAGAGGTATAAAATAAGCGTTTTTGTAGCGGCAAAATGACATGCCCTGGTCACTTCCAGGCTAACGAGTTTTGACTAAAAATGGTAAAAACTTTCTCAAAACACATGCGAATGACATGATTTAGATGTCAACTCAACGTATGTACTCCCAATCATCCGTAAATTGATCTAAAGTGCATTTTACTCCGGATAATTCCTTTAATGCTGTGGGGGCACAGTTATTTTATATAAACTACATAGGAGCCACAATGCTGAGACACAGCGACAGCCTGCGACAGTTCATCACTTTTTAGTGAACTAATGGAGACGTGAGCGGCAGCACTGGTGGTGGTGGCAGTTGGTGGCGGTGTCCGGCCCTCCATGTACTGCCTCCACCGCTGCTGCAGTTTGAGCTGCAGCCGAACGTGACATGAGCTCATGGCGGCAGACGGGCGTGTGTGTGTGTGTGTGTGTGTGTGTGTGTGTGTGAGTGAGCGAGAGGGAAAAAAAATAAACCCACAGCGGAGTGGTGCTGCGCCCGCAGACGGAGTGGGCAGCCCAGCAGACACTAATAGAACTGTCCCTGTGAGCTCTCTCTCGGCTCTGAATAGTCATCCAGACTCGGGGAACGACAGCAGGCACCCCGGTGACATCCCAAGGAGCAATTGCCTCCCTTCATTACGTTTTTTTTTTTTAAATCCTCCTCTTCCCTCTCCTCCCCTCCCCTCATTGGATTGTAATGTGTACACAGCGCCTGTAGGTTTAGGGCTCAGCGAGGCTGTCATGGGCAGCTTAATGTCCCCCAACGCTGGGCCGATGCTAGGCGAGCAGGCGAGTGGACCGTTTGAGAAGCGGGCGCCGCTGTTTTTGCGAGGCAGAGGCGGTCACAGAGAGGTGCTCCTGCGCTGTCGGAACGCATTAGCAAGTTCAACACACCTCACTTTGTCACCCCCTCCTCTACACACACAGTTACACACTCTTACACACACACAGACACACATACACACACACACACTCCAGACTCTCCTCACAGCTCCCACCACACAGAGCGAGTGGCGCGCAGAAGGCGGACGTGGGCAGGGTAGGGGAGTTTAGGGTCCCGCTGACACAGAAGAATTTACCACGGCACATTAGGCTTTCACACCGGATCACACAGCCGGGTGGCATTTCAGTGGACTTGTGTTGTGAGCAGTTAGATAAGGGTTGGGGGGAGACTGGATGGTTATGGGGTGGGGTGGGGGGTGCAGTTATCAAAGGACTGTGAGATTTTGAACAGATCCCCTCTTCTCCACCTCAACCTCTCAAACACACACCGCACTCCCAAAGGTCCATACAGGCGCAGGGGCCCCTGAAGCCTGATTTAAGTTCAAGGCCAGAACAGCTTTCCTGAGGCACCAGTGAAGAACTTAAATCAAGGTGCTGTGGTCCCCACAATCTCCGCCTGTGTAGATGCTCACACGAGGATATATGAGACCCTTTTCCTTGCTTTTTATATGATACTTCACAGGCTTACAGGCTTGGCTAGTCAGAACTGAGAAGGAATTTAGAACCATCTTTAAAAAATGTATTTGTTGTTTGGGAGTTTGTTTTAAGGCAAATAAAACTAACCAATGAAGACAACTCCTTGTTCATACACACACACACAAACACACACACATATACACACAAACACACACACACACACACTGAACTGCTGAACACTTTTGAACATGTACCCCAGCAGTATTTCTGCAGCTCGTATTCTTTTCCTGTACGTTTTATGTGCATTGTAAAATCAAAGACTTAAGCCAGCCAACCAAATAAAATCAAGAAAACTACATATAGTTGTAAAATAAACTGGTAGACCCATCCAGCCACTCTGTGTTTCACTCTGTGCCGGTATTGTTCCCTGATCTGAGCGCTTCTGTCATAGCTGTGATCCTGACGCTCCGCACTAAACAACAGTCCTGTGATCAGTCCCGCGCCAGGAGATGAAAGGAAACGCATGCCGACTCCTGACGATACCCGACACACTGACTCCCCCTCTCTCTCCCCTCCGAGACCTCATAACTTATGCTCTTTATGGAGGAGAGCCCCACTTTTGTTCCCCTCGAATTTCCCTGCCTTGTTTTCCTCTCGGGGGGGGGGCTAATGGTGGCATCCTTTGCAAGATGGACATTTGTCCTTCGCCCGTGTTTCAGCCTGTTTCTTTCACGCATCCACGTGCTTGTCCTAACAACTCTTCATCACCTGTAGACGGAGAGTTTGTCTCATCTCCTGAGGATGGAATGTTAAAAGCATCCTTTTCCCTGCATGGAAATATCAAAGGAGAGAGCATTTAAACTGTCTGCCATCTCATTCTGTTCATTTATTTATACCAGGCTGAAATCAATTCGAAAGGTAATAAAATAAACTCCGGGCTAGAATTAGGACGGTAATTGGGGCGTTTTGCAGAGGGAGGAATAATGAGATTTAGGCGGGGAGAGGGAGCGCGGGAGGGGGGAGTGGGGGAGAGCGTGTGTGTCTGTCTGCCCCTCTCTCCCTGTTTGTTTTGATGGCTGTATGCCATTAGACGCATACTAATAGAATTCCTCTGCAAAATTGACTTCATTTTTACTCGTGCAGAGCAAATTGTGCCCCTAGACTAGTAATAATTTCTCTAGACTTCCTTTCACCAAGCCCTTAGTGGCTTTCCTTTCTTTTTTCCCCTCCCATACCCTCTCCCTCTGTCCTTTTCCCTCTCTCCCTCCCTCTCTCTCTCCCTCTCTCTCTTCCCCCCTTCCTTCATTACTGCATGTGGCACTCCAGTCTGATCCACCCTGCGCTGGCATCTCGTGCCCTGTGTGGGGGAAGTGCTGTGGGCCCCATCTCGCCATGAAGACAATAGTGTGTTAAGTGGAGCCCAAGAGCAGATGGCAGGAGCAAAAAAGAAAAGACAGACTTGTCTAACCCCCCCTCCTTTCGCTCTCCCCTCTTTCTCTGTCTTTCTTTTTTTTCTCTCTTTCGCACACACTCTCTCTCTCTCTGTCATCTCCTTTCCCAAACCCGGAGGAATGGTTTGGGATGTTACTTTTGTGTGCTGATGGCTGTTCTGTCCCTTTGTGGCATTCACTGAAAGCGTAAGGCCGTGCTGAGACGAGAAACCCTGAACTGTGATCGGCTGCCTGTGTGTGTGTGTGTGTGTGTGTGTGTGTGTGTGTGTCTGTGTGTGTGTGCGCGTGCTTGCCTTTAGTACATTACGGTGTCCCTCAGTAACTATGCATAATGGAGTGTATGATGAACAGCTCGCAATACAAGGTCAAGTAAGTGAATGCTCTGTGGTCAGGAAGGTGTGTGGGCGTTATGAGTATTTCTGTTTGTTTATGTATACTGTATGCGTATGTGTATATGTGTGCGTGTGTGTCTAATTTGCCATGGACTTGATGGTTGATTTGTTTTGCTTGTAGCCCTTCCACCTTCTCTAAAAGCCCCAAATACTCCATTGCTCTGACACCACACACACACACACACACACACACACACACACACACACACACACACATACACACACACAAAGTTTGGACATTAATCGCCCACTGAAGCTTTGACCCTTAGTCCTGTTTTGAAAGTCCCTCTTCACATATATTTGAGTTCTGCATGTACAATTTCTATGATACGCAGGTAAAATACATTTGAAAAAGAACCCATGCTATTGCTTGTGAGCTTTTGGATTCACTTAGTTAGCACTTAGCATTTACTCAAGCACGACAAGCTGTCCACCCCAACCTCATTGTTTCTCATTATGACACAGAGACTCCCACACTTGAGCTCAGCACCACTGGTGTCAGTGTGCGTGTGCATAATGAAGCCTAGCAGCAGCCACAGCATCCCTCAGACTCACCAAACACAGCCCTCTCTTCACAGCCCTCTCTTCACAGCCCTCTCTTCACAGCCAAAATAATACTCCTTCTCCCCCCAAACAGCATAGCTTAACCTCTGAGCCCACTCTACATACACTCCTCCCCGCCCCCACACCATCAGCAGCAGCAGAGAGCCATCAGCCCAAGGTCCACCGTGCGCATTCCTGATTTGTTATGTCTGCTTTCTCCCAGGCATTTTCCTGCAGCAGCCGGGGCTATGTACATGTAAAGGCAAATACTCCACAGAGAGGGACGTGGCCCTGGCAAAGGTGTGCAGCTCAGGTTCTGTGTGTTTCACTCCTGGATCAGGCAGGAGGATGGTGGGGTGGGTGGGGGATCACTCTGTGACCTGACAGCATCCTTAAAGCGGAAGAGTGTGTGGATGTCAGAGTGCAGAGCGACATGTGACGCCGCTTGTTGGCAGTTCGTTATTGCGGGGGGGGTGGGTGGGGATTGGGACACCCGCATGGGGCCGTGACAGTTTGTTTACCGCTCTTCAAAAGTGTCGGCCAATAAAAATCTGACAAATGAGTCTGAGGTAGACGAGCGAGAACAAGAGCAGGAAAAAAAATATATGAAAAGAATATGAAAAGCATTATCTGCCTAGCACCTGGAGGCAAAACTGACAAAATGTCAAATGAACAAAAACAAGGTGCTATTCCAAACAAGCATCATTTCTCTCTCTCTATCTTTTCCCTTCAGTGTCTCTCTACAACCCTCTCTCCATCTTTCTCCCTCTCTCCCTCCCGGGCTGTCATAAATGAACTACCTTTCTCCTGGGTTTAATTGTTGGCATCACTCCCACGCAAATTTAAATGGGAGGGTGGGCTTCTCCACTCTCCGAGTGGCTATAGAAAATGCTCAAATCCAATTTGCTCCAAATTAAAAATGGGGTGAAAAATCATTGGTATTCTCTTTTCATCACTTGTTTGACATGAGTTGACCTAAAACCCTGATCAAATTGCACTACATTTAACAGAAATGAATGAATGAAAGTTCACCTAAGGAAGTCCATTATAAAGGCCACAGAAGAGTTGTAGCATTTTACACCTGTAGACCTGTATTTAATTCTCATGATGTCCAGTAAGTGGACATCCTTTTCACTATTACCCTTTTATGTCCTCTAACCTATAAAAACCAAGGCTAAATAGATGTTAGCCTTTGTCACCACTTAAGAAGTAGATATTAGTGTCACGATGAATGGTGTACCTGCCTTGTGGTTAGCTGCCATTTCGCACTTGGAGTGAGAGAAGGCATTGGACTTAAGGTCAGGCTTTTAGGAGGTGGACTATAGAGTGGAACACTGACCGTGGACACACTGTTATCCATCGTTGTATTGCCTGCAAGGAATAATGCATTTTGACGCCAAATTCATTTGAGCAGCACTTAAAACCATTGTGTCTCCTTGGTGTTCTAATAAAACACTGTGGCCCACTCCCTGGGCTAATTATGGTGGTGGTGGTGGTGGTGATAGAGCGAGCCCGGTACTGACGTCTTTCATGTGGACAGTGTTTGTAGTGATAGCAGGAGCACTGGTCGGTCATGATGTTACCAGAGTGTCACACACATGTCTACACATGGACTTTGTAGCACATGTACACTGAAGCTTAATTTGGTTTACATGTTTAAACATTATGTGTGTTCATAATTAAAGCCTTCATTGAATTTCAAGGAGCTGTACAGAGGGCGATGGCAAGCTAGCATCACCCATCAATACACACAAATGCAGGCACGCACGCACGTACGCACGTACGCACCTACACACACAAACGTTGCCTGTCTGGAGCTCTTCCTGAGTGCCCCCTCCCTCCCGCTCTTTTTGTCTGTTCTCTCTCATTCTCTGTCCTCTTCTCCCTCCTCACACTCCGCTCTGCTCTGCGCGGCACGTCGGGGCCTGAGTTAATCATTCATCAGCGTGACAACCTCTCTATTTTTATTGGTATGGGGACAGTCTATCCCTCTCTTTCTCCCCCTCCGTCTCCCTCTCTCTCCTTCCCCTGCTCTTGCTCCAGATAAGGGAGGGAGGGAGGGAGGAGGGAATGATGGCGGAGCTTCAAGGGGAACGAAACAAGCGGAATAACTTTCGTGCCGTTGTTTTGAGACTGTGGTGGGTTAAAGAAAGAGAAATATTTAAATTACAAACGCATGAATCAGCCGGCGGCAGAGAGAAAGAGAGGGAGAGAGGGGGAACAGAAGAGAAGAAATGCACCAGTGAAAAGGAGTGAGTGAAAGAAGGAGGGAACGCTGCTGAGAGACCAAGAGAGAATTGAAAGCGAGAGATGATTAAAAGGTCTTTAGGGGGATGAGAGCACGGAGCTAGTTTCAAGCTGAATATTCACTGTAATAAATAAAGCATTACTGCAAAGGGGTGGGTTCTGTTGGGGAGAACACAGGGAGGATGAGAGAGAGAGAGAGAGAGAGAGAGACATTGCCCAACCAAATGAAATGGCAGTAGAGGAAAAAAGCATACAAGACACAAGGTCCCAGCTGTCTCTCTCTCTCTCTCTCTCTCTCTCTCTCTCTCTTTTTCTCTCTGTCTGTCTGTCTCCACTCTCTTCAATCCCTCTTTTTGCTTTTAAATTTGGAGCTTTTTCATTTTGCTGTTTCTAAGACAACCCCTCGTTACACACACACACATACTTTCTCTTTCTCTCTCTCTCTCACTGTCACACACACATACACACACTCACCTGCACACACACACACACACACACACACACACACACACAAACAAACCCTTTTTTTGGAATGGTGGGTGTGGGTGGAGTGGAGGCAGGATGGCGAGGGTTTAGGGGGGTATGTGGTTAGTGGGATGCTACAGACCTCCAGACTGCCTCCAGCTCAGGCCCGTCTGCCAGCCTCTCTGCCCGTCTCTGGGGTCACCCTGGCCTGCCTCTACGCTCCGCGCTCTCTTCACCCCGCTCCCCTGCACAGCTGCTGGCCACTGCAGGCGTGACAGGCTGGAGCTCACAGATGTGCTTCATGTCCGAGAGACGACGAACAGAGCTGTGCACCTGAAGGCAGGAGAGAAACAGCAGAGCTCTGTGTAGATGTGTGTGTGTGTGTGTGTGTGTGTGTGTGTGTGTGTGTGTGTGTGTGTTTGTGCATGCTGGCACACTTTGGGAATGGAACAGGGAATTAGAATTACATATTTTGTATCTGCACACTGTGTGTGTGTGTGTGTGTGTGTGTGTGTGTGTGTGTGTGTGTGAATGTGCTTGGGATGAAAGGCAATAAATAAGGCACAGGGAATTAACCTGGCATGGTGGGTGTGTGTGTGGGAGAGACAGGGACTGAGTGTTATGGTGCATTGAATGAAAGAAAATACTGGCTTTGGGAGTTAACCTGGCATGTCTGGTGTGTGTGTGTGTGTGTTTGTGTGTGTTTGTGTAAAAAACGTCTCGCCCCTGGTGTCACCGGCTGGGTCGTGTATATCTCTTTTTTTTTTTTTTTTTTTTTTTATCGAGGCAACTGTGCTGCCTGTTGGAGCGCGGATGTGACGCCTGACTTCCCACAATCCTCCCCTCCCGCCCTCGGGGCCCTGTGACATTTTTGGATGCCTGCTGCCACGGCCCTCATTGGCTGGCGCCTGACGTTGAGCCCCTCCTCCCCTCCCCTCTCCCTGGCTGTTTTCAGCCTAAAGTTGTGTCTCTTACAGGCAGCAGCGCGTGTTGTTTACCCTGCTATCTAGAGCCACATCTACCCCCAACAGTCTCAGTTCTCATCCGCTCCCTTTAACCTCACCCCCAAGCCTCCTCCTTTCTCTCCCTCCCTCCCTCCCTCCCTCGCCCTCTTCTGCGCTTCGCTCCGCTCCTCTTCTTTTTTAATTTAACTCCCAGGCTAGATGCGTCGCAACTCGTTCTGCGTAATTAAAATGAGTGCAAGAGGATGGAAAAATAAGGGAGGGAAGGAGAGAGGGAGGGAGGGAGAGAGTCCAGAGAGAGAGGGCTGCTGGAGCGCTAGTGCTGAAGCAGACAAAAACAGGGACAGGCAGGGGGAGTCTGGGGGAAGGGACGCCAGCACGCCATTGGCTGGAGCAGCAAGCTCGGCAGCAGCTGCGCGAGAGGATGGCGACTAAGGCTCACACACACACACACACACACTCTTTCTCTCTCCCTTTCTCCTTTCCTATGGGTCTCTTTCTTTTGCTCTCTCTCTCTTTTGCCCTCTGTCTCTCGCTCTGTTTCTCCCTCTCCCCTCCCTCTTGCTCTGTGCTCTCTCCTCTACTGTCTCTTTCTTTCTCTCTGTCTCTGTCACTGTCTGTCTGCGTCTCTGTGCTTTTCTCTTTTTTTGTCTTCTATCTCTCTCGCTTCCTTTCCTCCGTTCTCCTCTTTTTCTGGCGTCCATTTGTTTAATAGCCGCTTCAGGGAGCCAAATATGTGCTCATCAACCTCAGGGGCGGGAAAAAGCTCCACTGTCTCCAGTGTCTGTTAGCGTTATCTCTCTCTCTCTCTCTCTCTCTCTCTCTCTCTCTCTCTCTCTCTCTGTGTGTGTGTGTGTGTGTGTGTGTTTGTAAAAAAAAGGATTGGATGACACTCCATCTCCTCATGTTCTCTCTCATATAAATATGGAAGAGAAAACTTTGTACTATTTTCCCTTTTCTTTTCATGTTCTAAACATAAACTCAAAGCCCCCCCTCATTTACAACAAAGGCTTTCTGTGCCGCGGCACTGGGAGCAAATGGGAATAAGAAACAAACATGAATTATGCAATTAAAGGAGGGAAGCGGAGGAACACAAAGATGCCACTGTCAGAGAAATGTGTATAATATCTCCCTGCTTCTTCTTGCCCAACACAAAGACATAAATTCCAGTCTGAGCCCCGCAGCAACAGAGTCCCCTTTTCTGTCCTTATGTCACTGGCTCCATCTCATCTGGCAGAGATGTGACCTCTGTGCAATCATATATGTGATCTCGCCGTATCCGCCGGACTGTGTTATTAGTTCACGGTCAGGGGTCAGTTGATGGCTGTTTTTATTGACAGTCTGAAGAACTGACTTGTTATCTGTGTGTGGGGATGTGTGCCTGTGAGTGTGTGCGTGTGTGTGTGTGTGTGTTTGTGTGGACGGTAAAAATAAAGGCCCATTATTTTTGATGGGTGCTGTGGGATAACTGCGAGTTGTTTCTTACACCCTTGTATTCAGAATGCTAACATGATGTTTCCTCTCTGTTTTCCCTCTATGTTCTGGCCACCCCTGGCCTCTGCCTGTGGTGTTGGTGGTCTGCAGGTAAGCACACTTCTCCCCCTTCACTCTGCAGCGTAACCAACAACAGACACTTTCTGGCTACACTAGTGCAGCATGGTGTTAGTAGCACAAACATTAGCATTTAGGGATGAACATTAGCTCTTAAGTGATGAAATACTGTATTGTGTATTGTGTGGTTTATTCAGTGTACTGCCAGACAATAGTTGAGTTCATATTTACAGTGAATTACAGTGAACACCTAGGTAAGTTGTTGTACAATAATGGATGATAAATGAAAATCAAATCCTTTTTAATAGTCAGTTTTTAAAAAGCTCTTTGCAGCAGCATAGTTAAAAAACAACGTTACTGAACAGAAACACAGTGAAAGCTGTAATAATGCTTGAACGGTGGATCAGACTGAGTATGCTCTCCTAAAGTGGTGCATGCTGGGAAGAGATTCAGGCTGGGTGGACACTTTGGTACTGGGCCTGCGCCAGTTCAATAGGAGACAGGGCATCTGTAGAAGAGGCCCCCAGGCATCAGCCCAGTCTTTAGGCCAGCTTAACCATCCTGAGCCCAGGAGCAGTGGAGAGCACACAGGAGCTAGAAAGGGTGATTCAGATGGAGGAGGATGGGTGAGGGTGCTCAACCTTGAGCTAGTAACTACAGAGTGGGGGAACATTGCCTCCAGGAGCCGCTATCGTAGCCTCTGTCATGGGTTGAGCGTTTTGTTTTTTGCTTTGTGAGTTTAATGGGAAATTCATACTTGGCTGGTGTGCTGTTGTTATTTTGTAAACTGACCATCCCATGTGCAAAACAGCAGTAAAACTCAAATGTGGCATGTGTTTTCTTTTTAAAAAATAATAATTAACAGTAATTAAGTGTGTGAACTTGAGGAAAACTGTGCATCATGTTCATCCTGGTCCATAAAACCTGCCAATTCTTTCTGTTAGGAGAGTACAGTATTCACATTGTTTACTGTTATTGCATTCATCTTGCAATAATTGAAAATATACACAAAGTATGATTTGGATGATCAGAATTTTGACAGTCTTATTCTTTTGGGGTTATAATACAGTTGTGTGTGTGTGTGTGTGTGTGTGTGTGTGTGTGTGTGTGTGTGTGTGTGTGTGTGTGTGTGTGTGAACCTTTGTTGAACAAAACAACCCCTTGACTGTTCTCATCACATTTGTAGTTGGGCTGTTGAACCCTAGTCAGCCCTTGTCCTTGTACAAGGAGAGAGAGAGAGAAGGTGAATAACTAGCAGCACTCAAATCTTCTCAACACAGAGAAAGACAGGCTTTCAGGAGGAAATATGTGTGTGTGTATGCACAACAACCTTCCAAAATCTTACTACAATTAAAAGACACACACAGATAAACACATACCGGTACACACACAAACACACAATACAGCCATGCAAGTGCAAAGACATACTGTTCTCTACCCTGTTCCTCCCTTACAAAGAATAAAAGTATACTCACACACACACACACACACACACACACACACACACACACACACACACACAGAGACACACACCTCATTTCATGTGGCAGAGCTTTAAAGAAATAGACTATATGGCTGTGGGCGGTAGATACCCCTCTTGTCCTTCCTGGACTACAGTACGTGCCTCTCTCTCTACCTTTATCCCTGTCTGCATGCCTCCATACCCATGGAGTCTGTACAACCCTCCTGCCTACGTACTCTCTCCTCCGTATGCCTATCATGAAGCGCTGGGATGTTTTCATCCTTCAGCGGCGTGCCTGTGTGGAGAGGACGTGTCTGTGTGGAGAGGCTTTGGTGCCTTTGGTGAGCACACAGAGGCTCACAGACATCCACACGGCACACAATGGAGCTTCTGTTTGTCTTTCACAGCGCCTCGGCCAGATTGTGTTTTAATGGTGGAAGATTACCACCGTGGGCCTGGGCCCTTCCTGAAGACACTCCCTGGTCCACATCCCTGTGTGTGTGTGTGTGTGTGTGTGTGTGTGTGTGTGTGTGTGTGTGTGTGTATGTGGTGTGTGTGTGTTTATTTGGAGTGAACTGAGAGTACAGTACTAACCCTGGCTTCATTGTTGGCTTGGCTTTTTTTTTTTTTTTTTGCTGTGTAGGGCTCTCTGTCGTCTTCGCTAAATCTCAAAGGTGGCCTCAGCTCACCCAGATAGATGGAGAGAGACAAATGTATGCAGGGTCAGTGTGTGTGTGTGTGTGTGTGTGTGTGTGTGTGTGTGTGTGAGAGAGTGTGTATGTGTGTGGTTTTGGGTTGAAGGGGGCATTTTCATGGCAGCACTCTCCACGGTCCCTACTCTCCCATTAGAGCGAGGTGTGAAACCTGTGGTTCTACCTCCAAACACTTTACCACACCGTGACACCAGAGACAAGCCACCAACGCACACACACACACACACACACACACACACACACACACACACACACACACACACACACACACACACACACACACACACACACACACACACACACTACCCTCATCCTCTGCCAGACACCATCTCCAAAACAAGCAGCCCCACGTTGCCAGGCGCAGTGAGGCGCTCTCACAGCTCACGCCAAACATTTACAATTTACTCT
>NC_063207.1:27040883-27043383 GCF_017589495.1 Alosa alosa
GAATATGTATGTATAATTGTGTGTGTGTGGTTTTCTCTCTGTGGTTGACCAAGAGGTCGCTGCATCTGTGATGGCTGGTACATTCCAAATGCATGTCCCTGTCTCCCCATTGGATTTTGTTCTCTCGCTGCGGGGGCTGGAGATGACAGAGCCGTATGAGCAAACACGCCAGACCAGAGCCGACCAGACCAGAGTGCCGAGCACAGAGCGCAGGGCCTCACTAATCAATCTTTAATGGAGCGTAAGTGGGAGCGTGATGCACAGGGACAGCTATCGGCGTGCCACTGTCCCAGCCACAGCATTAGCGTTAGCGCCAGCATGCGCCTCTATGGCAGGCCTAGGATCATGTTAGCGCAGCGAGAGTGCTACGAGCACCAGACTGAGTTGGTGGGAGGAAGGGAGAAAGAGAGCTGGATAAATCATGTGAAAGTACACATAGGGCCAGAGCACTGCCACTTAGCTATGGCAGCTATGGCTGAATGTGGAATGTCTGATCATTCAGTTGTGGAATGTCTGATCATTCAGTACATAGTTCACTATAGTGAACAAGTATAGCTACAGTAGTAAACAGCTCTTTTGAGTGGATATATTCTGAATTCGGACACAACCAATTTTTTTTTTTTTTCATGTCTGCCAGTCTCCTGTTGTCTGTCCATCCGTCCTTCCTCCATGTGCTGTGTGGCTGAGTTGTGTTGGGCTATGAGACTGAGAGAGAGAGAGAGTGTGGGACAGAGAGAGAGAGAGGGAGTGGGGGACCGAGAGAGAGAGAGGGAGTGGGGGACACAGAGAGAGAGAGGGAGTGTGGGACAGAGAGAGAGAGAGGGAGTGGGGGACTGATGAGGTGGCGTTTACACAGGGAGTGGGTGGGAGAGCTCTGTGCATCAGTGAGGAGGGAGAGCGGAGCATGGAGTGCCACAGCATGGTACACTGGAGGGCCTTACGGCTCGGGTCACAGAGACAGCGCCTCAGTGGAAGTCCAGCTCAAGAGTGAAACTAGCCATAGCCTCTTAATGAGTTCTTAAGTCTAGTTGGGAGGGAGAGAGAGCGAGAGAGAAAAAGTGAGAAAGATTCGATTACATGTTGCTTCAACTTCATTCAAATGTCATTTAGTGTTGATATTTGTGTGAGGTTACCACAGAAGAAAACATGAAAATATTCACATTTCATGTTGAATGAAGCAGTTCTGTATACTTATACTGTATAATTCTGTATACTAGTTAAATGTAAAAAAAAAAAAATATATATATTTTCTAGAATGAAGCAAAGGGTTCTCCAGCCTACAACAGTGAGCGTCACTGCTTCTATAAGCAGTTATTGTAAGCACCATTATGATGATTGCTGGGAGTTTTTTCACCTTCAATGAACATCAATGCTGCCCAGTCTTGATACAATTGAACATTTCATCACAGCCCATTAGATCAGCAGACCATTTTGTGTAGTTGTCATTTTAATTTCACAATTTTATTGGATCAGAAATACTCTTTCATTGATGTTTAAATGTCCAAGGTTACCATAGTCTGTCTAATTATATGCACTTTCATTTTATCTGCAATCTATAAATAACATCATTGCCACATTCTCTTATACACACACACTCACACACAGGCACAACTTATGTGTATGCAAATGAATATCACTGCCCTCATCTCTCTCTCTCTTTCTCTTTTCTCTCTCTCTCTCTCTCTCTGCCTGGAACCCCCCCCCCCCCAATTCTCCTTTGCTCCTTCTCCCCTGGCTGCTCTTTTATGCATGGCTGCTTTGTTTACCCACGTGTCATTGCTCAAGTGCTCCTCTCCACGCCGCCGAATGCTTCCGAGGCGCTCTGGGCCTCACCTGAGAGCACCGGCCTTGAAAGCGAGCCAGGCAGCCGCAGCAGCAGTCTGTAGCAGCCAGCCGGCCGCGGCAGAGGTGCCCCCATCAGGGCCCAGCCGCTCTCACTCTCTCTCTCTCTCTCTCTCTCTCGCTCTCTTTCATCCGTCTCTTTCTCTTTTCCTCCCTTCTCACTCGTTCTTTCCCTCTCTCTCTTTCTCCCTCTGCTCTCCATTTCTCCTCTGCTTCTCTCAGCTCATCTCTGCAGCCTCAGGCACTGTCCAGCTCATATTGTCGTTGTGATATGCTCCTGCATGTAAGACAGCTAAGACAGGACTCCTCCGAGTTAATTGTAGGCTCAGCATGTCTTGTATTATGTGTTATTGTCGGCGGGGGGGGGGGGGTTTGTGCTGGGGAGTGTGAGCAAGGTTATTGTTCTGTTTTTGTTTTTGTTGTTTTGAATGTCCTGTCCAGCAGATCTTCCAAGCATGACCATGATTGCATGTTTCTCGCACAGTCGGTATTGTCCTGGTTCCTAGCAGGTTATCATGGCGTATGGTTGTGGGGACAGAAAAGCACCGCTGCTCCCAAGCAGGAAGATAGTTGTTTATAACAAGATGTTTATAACAAGACCGTCCACAGTGACACAATGACAAATGTGTTTAGTTGAATCAGGGAACTGGCTGTGATA